>NW_024429223.1:4705094-4740094 GCF_017639785.1 Mesocricetus auratus
TTCAGGGACACAGCCATGAATGCTATAGCTGGATTCAACTGCACGCTATACAGTATTAGTTCATTTTTTTAAAGCTTCAATCCTAATTTCTCTAGTGGATGTGTTAATTCAGATTTCCAGCAGCAGTGAACAATGCCTCTTCTGGTGTTTTTTGTCACTGGTTTTCTTGATGATGGGCATTCCTACTAAGGTGAGAGGCGCTGACATTGTGGATTTGCTTTGCGTTTCCTTGACAACTAAGGGTTCCATTTGGCTACTTCTTTTGAGAACCGTGTACCATCACTGATTCAAGATGACTTTTTCTTAAATGTATTTTATGTGTGCAAGTGTGTGCCTGTGGGAGTTTACGGGCACCACGTGTGTGTAATGCCCATGTTGGCCAGAAGAGGGCGCCATACCTCGTTATGAACCACTACATGGATGCTGGGAGTGAAGCTGGCTCCTCTGGGAGAGCGGCAAGTGCTCTTAAACTCTGAGCCACCTCTCCAGCTCCTCATTTATTGTCTCGGTTACTTGTACTTTAGGGATCTTTGAGGACAGCACCCTCATCCCATGCAGGTGAAGACCCTGGTAATTATTTCCTATGCCGAGAAGGCTTCTAATTTAATGGGGGTGTCATTCTTCTCTTGATGTAAACCTCAGGACGGATGGGTTTTCCATTAACGGATGGGAAGGAAGACCATGGTCTGGAAGTCCCGCCCCTGTGCCCACCTGTCTTTGTATGTGTCTGTTGTGCAGACTGGCGTCAGGACACTGGTTGGATGTCTCCTTGTTTTGTGTCACCTTCTGGAGCTTGCCTTGGGTGTGGATGACCAAAGACACAGACTCCTCTGACATATTTGCCTGGAGGTGATGGTCCCTAGTGTCAGAGTCCCTGCAAGACACAGGAGCCACCTGGAGCTGTGTCCCCAAGGTCACGCCACAGTTATCTCGGTGACCTCAGTGACTCTCTCTCTCTAAGAGGAGGCAGATTCCTCTGGAAGATGATGGCCCTGGGCAGCAGATGTGGAATTCTTCTTCAGCAACAGGGGGACACAGTGCATGGAGCCGTGGTGATGGGGAGCCAAGAGAGAGGGAGACCAAGTGCCTTCAGCCTGGGTTAGTAGGGGCGACGGAATTTTCTTTCTCATGCAAATATAGCGTGCTCACCTCAACTCCCTGGAGAAGTAAGCCCTCAGAAACCACTGGACATCCTGGAGGCATGCACGAGATCCCTTTAACTAAATAACAATAACAATAATAATAATAATAATAAACAAAATGAAAGAGGGTATGAACTTGGGGTGGGGAGGTAGGCATGGATCTGGGACATGAATATAATCAAAATCCATTGCATGGAATTCTCAAATTAGTAAAATACTTTGAAAAGATCCCTAAAATTATTATTATTATCGGTGTGTGTGTGTGTGTGTGTGTGTGTGTGTGTGTGTGTGTGCGCATGCGTGCGTGTAGGTCAGAGGACAATGTTTGAAGAAATTTCTCTTTTTCTGCCGTGGGTTCCGAGGGTCTAACTCAGGCTATCAGGGTTATGTTGACACACATCATTTTATTTTTATTTATTTATTTTTTTAGAACAACTCTTTGTGTCGCTCCAACCAGCTTAAAACTCACCGTCTTCCTAACTCAGCCCGCGGAGTGCTGGGCTCACAGGTGTGCCCCCTCATGCCAGCCACTGGGTTTTCTTGCTCTTGTCTCTTCAGATCGGTCCTCCCTGAGCTCCTCCCTGGGATTACCTCCCTCCCCTGACCTGGTGTTTGTTCCCACAGAAGGGAATCAGTGCCACCCACCATGCTGCCCTACCAGCTCGTCTTCAACCAGGGATCGCCAGGATTCTCGAACGTGCATCGCTCTGGGACGTGTTCCAAGACCATCTGATGCTTAAACGGACGGGCAAGCAGAGATAATCACGTGCTGCTGGTGGGCATGCAGTCAGTATGACACTTCCAGAAAAGCCCACAGCAATGCCTTCCTCGCCCTCAGCCGGTAGACCATTGCTAAATGTAGAAAGGTTGGAAAAAAGAAAAAAAAAAAAGAAAAAAAAAGAAAAAAAGAAAAAAAGCCAGTTGGAAAACAAAGGTCTTGTAATCTTCTCTGTAATCTTTGCTTTTGGATGGATATCCCAGCATCTTCCTCTGATTGTACGAAGCACCATTTCATTGTTTCCGCTTTGATTTTAAAAGGTTTTATGTTCTTTTTTTCATTTTGTTTTGGTTTTTGACAGGGCCTCGCTATGGAACTCACTATGCAGACTAGGCTGGCCTCAGAAACAATTAAAGTTATTTCCGCATGACTTTATTCATATTTCTAGTGTATGAGTGTTTGGACATATGTATGTGTCTGCACCACATGTGTGCGGTGTTTGCAGAGGCCAGAAGGGGGCATCAGATCACTAGAAATGGCTGCTACAGACAGTTGTGAGCTGCCACGTGGGTGCTGGGGACTGAATCCACGTCCCCCGAAGCCAGTATACTTAACTGATGGGCTATTCCTCCAGCCCCTGTACTTTTTTCTTTTTTTGTTATAAAACAGACATGCAAAAACCCTTGTCAGCTAGCAAGTACATTTCTACAATATTGCTTTGCTCAGTGCTACACTATCTACTTGCCTGCCCCATGATTATATATGAAATATGTGTACTCTCCTGTTGTTGGGCGTTGGCTTGCTTCTGGGAGCAGAGAATACATTGTAGCCAAATCCTCATCATTTGGCTCCTTTGGAAACAGAATCTCTGAATTCTGATTTTTTTTTTTTGAAACAGGATTTCACACTGTAGCCTGGGCTAACCTGTGACATCCCCCTCCCCTCATTCTCCAACCTGAGACTCCTGATCCTCTTGCCCCATCCTCTCAAGGGCTGGGTTCCCGGGTGTCCATCTCCTTGCCCTGCCGGGTCACGCATTTCAAAGCGTTTTAACAAATTGCTCCTCCTCAAGGTTTCCTAGTTCACCCCTCCACCAGTGTGGTTGAGAGACCTCTCTCACTGCTCCACACTCTTTCTCTATCATGTTTTTTTTTTGTCTTTACCAACATGGGGCAGACAAACACTCTCATTCCTGCTTTAATTTGCATATGTTTGATTACTAATAAGGTTGGGCATCTTTTATGCATATTTATCATTTGTATTTATTCTTTTGTGAATCGCTATTCATGTCCCCAATCCATTTTTTTCTCCTATTGAAATATCTCTTATTCACTTGCAAGAAAGCTGAGTACATTAGGGGTATTCATCTTTCTGTTATGTGTGTCAAAAATATTTTTTTCTCTTTGATTTTGGTTTGCTTTTCAATCTCAGAATTATTTATTTTTTTCCCTACAGAGGGACCTTTTACATTCATATCATTCAACTCTAGCCACCTTTTCCAAAGTACTGTTCTCTTGCCTGTTCTTTGAAATTTTTTATGCATGGATACCCTCACTCAGCTGTAGGTGGTCACCTACATCCAGACATCACTGTTTCCTCTCTAGTCTCTGTCTTTTGAATGACGAGAGGACTTCTCTCTTATATGTGAGTCAGAGCCTCCATGTTCCACTTCAGAATCCAAATCTTTCATCCCTACAGTTCTTTTTTTTTTTTTTAAACAGGAGACGCATGAAGGAAGATGTGAGTGTTGTTTTCTGATAGTAGCAGGTAATGGTCACATCCTTATCTGTCAATCGTCATTCCCCAACTGCCAGACCATGCCTTTGTGTTAGCCTGCTAGCACCTGGCTTCCGACTGTCCTTCTCATGCCCGTAGCTTCTTGTATATTAACATCTAACCGAAGTCTTAATCACTTGCCTCAGATTTTGCCAAAAATGTTTCTTGGAGATTTCTCCAGTTATTTTTTTTATCCGACGGACTTTGGGTATGTGTGGCCAAGTGTCAAGAAAGCTTGGATAGGATTTTGCCTGGGGTTGGTACTGAGGTTGCAAGGTGAAACCAAATTCCGTCTCATTTGGGAATTCCACAGGAGCAAGGGGTTTCTGAATGAAGAGTTTAGCCTAAGCATCACCTGCAGGGATGGACGTGTTGGAAATATTGTAGACTATAATGGAAGACCGAGAGTTACCTTGATATAGTTGCAATCTAAACTGTCTAGCCAGCCCAGCGGCTTATCCTGTTAGAGTGCTTGCCAGCCAGACCTCACACACAGCCTGAGTCTGATCTCTGGCACTCACTTGGTAGAAGGACTAACTCCCAAAGGTTATCCTCTGGCTTCCAAACCTGCCCGTTCCTTTCCTCATTGTATTCATACACCTCCTCCTCCTCCTCCTCCTCCTCCTCCTCCTCCTCCATCACCACCATCTCCTCCTTGGTCTCCACCACCACCTCTAACACCTCCTCTACCAATAATAATAATAATAATAATAATAATAATAATAATAATAATAATAATAATAATATGCAGCCCTTAAAAAGGTATTTCCAGAAGTTAGTTTAATTTGAACATTGAATGAAAACAAAAATAAGGGTTTTGGACAAGCAAACAGCCTTGCTCTTTCCCTATGCACACCTCATCATGTAATGTTGATGTCCGACACTCATCCTACTGAAGCAAAACAGACTGAAATGTTCCTAAGCGGTTGTCTTCCTGAGAGAGGTTATTAGGGATACTGCTTAGTTCTAATTCGAGTCTTCCTTTGCTTTGTGGCTTTTGTGTCGATTGCACGTGCCGGGGGGTGTCCTGTCTGAAGCAGGATGGCAGCCCCCTGCAGAAGGAGCCCCCCCTGAGGGGTGTCTGCCCCCTATAAGGAGGGCCTTGGAGTCAGGGTGGCTGCGGCGGATGCAGTTCCACGCCTAGCCAGAGGGTGGCAGTGTCCGCTCGCAGACTCTGGGCCGGCGGCTTGATGCCCTTTGTCAGCCGGCGGCAGCCTCTCGTTTATCACCGATCACAGAGTGGAATGAACATATTTACTTGTGTTTTGCTTTCCACTTATAATATCTAGTGGCATGGGAGGGAAATGAAAACAATTGTTCATAGGGGGAAATTTATGAGCTTCATCTGGCTGCACCATTCCCGCAGCAGTTGCCCCAGTGCCGCCCAGGGAGTGGAGATGGCTCCCAGCATCTCAGGCTGCCCAACATCCCCAGGGGTCCTCATAGAGCTTCTCAGGCCCGCGGACTTCCCTCACCGTCTGGAGTTTGCAAGGAGCTCTAAGGAGAGGGGCAGGTGTGTCATCTTTTGGGGTCCACCTGAAGTCTGGGCTAGCCTTTCTGTCTTGACGGTCCCCACAATTTCTTCTTTTGATGAGCTGCTGCCTGGACAGGACTCTGTTGAGCCTCGGAGCCTCAGAGAGCTCTCTAAGGTCTCCCAGAAACCGGCGGCTTAGGGCTTGATGGTGACGCGTGCCTTTTGCAAGGGGAGGCTGGGGACGAAGTGGACAACCTCTCCTTCTCTCCCAGCCTGGCTCAGAGGCGACGCCCAGTCAGGGCGGGATTACTCTCCCTTGGGTGGACGGGTGACACGGGGGACTAACTCTCTTGTGTTCAGCCTCCTTGGACCTCGGGTTGGCAAAACTTGCTGCCGAGAACCTGGAACCCACTCAGCCTGAGGTCCAGGCAAGAGCTTGGGGGCTGAGTTGTCTTATCCTGGCCAGACCACTCCCTGACTCCAAGCTGTCCCAGTTTGAGCAAGGAGGATGCTGCGGAGACCGCTGGGTGATGCGTGAAGAGTGAAGCCTGGGTTAGCCTGGCGTTCTGTAACACCCGAGTGTGGAAGAGTGAGAGACACCAAAACACAGAAGCCCTGTGAGCCCTGAGCTCACTGCAAGCTGGTTACACATGCTTAGATGGCAGCTCTAAGTTGGTGAAGATCTTCCTCTGGCCATCCTGGGTCCCACTATTCTCTTCTCTCTCTTCCCTCCTCTCCAGGCCCCCCTTCCTCCCATATTTCCTTCATGCCCTTTCCCTATTCCCTCTTTCTTTTTCCTCTTTCCCCTTCCTGCCTGTCCCCCTCTCCTTTTCAATTTCTAACACCCCCGTCTTCTGTCGCTCTGTATGGCTGGCACTCTGCCTCCCGTTCTGAGACCCCCAGGGTGGTTCTTGGTCTCCTAATGTGTTTACCATTTGCATCTTTGCTGTCTGAGGCTGCTGCCTTCAGGTCCCTGGGCCTGCAAGGGTGTGACCTGACACCGGGCTAGCTGACCTGAGATTCAGCAAGGGCACTTTGGAGAGAGTGCCCCTCCCGTGAAGCCCCACCTGGGCACACACAGATAAGCTTTCCCTGCCGTCTGGACAGCGGGTGTGCTATGCTTAGGGCTCCAGCCAAGGCTCCCCAGCAGCCACAGTGCCCCTGAGTGACTCAGGATTCCAGGAGGGAGGGGACTATACTCACCCAGCACAGATCTTGGTCCAGAGAGCACTGTTCTGGCCTAGAGGAGAGACACAGGTCGCCTCTCTGTCTCTGGGTACTCACAGGCTCCTCCATAGCTCTGGTGATTTGCCTAGGACAGTGGTTTGACAGAGCGGCGTTTCCAGCCCGCAGGACCCTCCCTCAGCTCCTTATAATCTACCTTATTTCCCCAGCAGTCTTATAATCGAATTACTCAAAATTGCACAGCTTTATTGCACGATGCTAAACTTCAAGACAAACAAATGCCCAGGTAATGAACAATTATTTATGACAAATTATTACCTTTACTTTTAAGACCAGCCATTTCCATTCAGCTTAGGAAAGGTGGCAGCCTCTCCCTGCCCCTCTCTCCCTGCCCCTCCCTCCCTCCCTGCCCCTCCCCTCCCAGCTCCTTCCTCCCTGCTCAACCCCGCTAGCCTCTCCCTGCCCCTCTTGCCCCTTCCTGCCAGCCTCCACCCCCCCCCCCGAAAATGCAGTCTCAGGAAAGCACATGGTGCCCAGGGGCTGTGTTTGAACTCCCACCGGCAACTGTTCCTGTGGGTGTGGATGGGGAGGGGTAGTTGAATGGTGGCCATGCCCCTGTCGCAGTGTGGGCTCTGCACTTTCTCTGGGGCTTCTGGTTTTCTTTTCTCTTTCTGGATGACCAAGGGAGAGAGGTTCTGAAGCTCAGGGAAAGAGGCTTCCCTCTTCCATTTGTATTTCGGTTTTAGTATTTTTGTCTTGTTTGAAACTAAACTCAACTTTAAAAATTATTTATGGACTCAATAACGTATGTTTAGATTATTGAACCCCCCTTTTCCCTGGTTCTCATGAGCAGAACCATCTCTCGGCTAATTATAACATACAGTATTTTCCCAGTAGTCTTACAATCAAATTATTCAAAATTGCATTTCTTTATTGCATATTGCTAAAACCCAAGACAAGCAAACATCAAGATAATAAACAATTATTTATTACAAATTATTACCTAATATATAAGATTAACAGCTTGTAACTATTAAGGTTAATACATGTGGTAAACTGTATTTATTATACTTATTTTGGAGCAAATATCTTTGTATAAAACATATGTTTATGTATTGCAATTAATGAGAAAAAGTGTAAGATTAACAATTTATGCTGGGTTTTGTTTTTAGATTTATGCACACTGTAAAACTTATTTATTGCACTTATTAAAAGTATTTAATGATGGACTTTTAGATCCCGTCTCCTTAATGCGCAAATATAAACTAAAGGAGTATTAAATTACAGAATGGAAAATTATAACTGAAGTCAAAGAATCTAACTATTTTCTGCCATAAATCTGCCTTAAAAAGATTATCAGTAGAATTACGGAATCTTTAAATAGTGGCCTTTACAGTACATAATGAGTTTCAGTGAGCTAGCCTTTGAAAGGGTTTTCTTTCCTTCCCCCTCCATCATTAAAACTAAACTCAACGTCTTACTCTCAAACGTAAATGTAGCTGGAAGCATAAACACTGAATCGTTCCGTTTTATGACCCAAAGTCACATCGGAGAGAGGAGAGGAGGGTGTGGGGTGAGTTCAGAGAAACTGGGGGAGCAGGACAGGATAGACAGAAAACCGGAGGCCAGGGTAGGGGGTGACTTGGCAGCTTGGCGCCCACAAGGACTTCCTGTCTCTGCCTCTTCTCTGGCTGGCCTACGGGATGGTGGTGGCGGGGTGTACCCAGGGCTCGTTCTTGACACAGAAGCGAAACAGTTACACACCAAGTCGGGGATGCTCAGGTCTTTGGAGCAGGCCGACATCAACAAAGACCTCAGCGTCTCCTGCCCACCAGGTGCCAAGTCAAGAGGAATACTCCAGAAGGTCAGTGGGGGAATAAAGTGGCTTCTCGGAAAGACCTGGGCACATTTTGGGCCATCCACATCTGTGTTGGTTAGTTTTATGCCAACTAGAGTCGGCTGGGACTTGGAACTCTGAAGGGACAGAATTCCTCTGGAAGACTGGCCTGTAGGCCAGTCCTTAGTGAATTTTATTGGTTGAAGACTCCTATGGAGGGGCCCAGCCCTCTGTGGACGGTTCCACCCCTGGGTTGGTGGTTCTGGGTGTTATAAGAAAGCAGGTTGAGCAAGCCATGGGGAGCAAGCCAAGTTAGCAGCACCCCTCCATGGTGGCTGCCTCCAGGACCCTGCCCCCGAGGCCCTGCCCTGATTTCAGTAATGGAGTGTGGCGGGAGGGTTGTAAAGGACACAAACCCCCTTCCCAAGTCTCTTGGTTGTATCACAGGGTGATATCATAGGGTGTTGTATCACAGTAGAAACCTGACTAAGATGGCCGCATAAACACTGTGCCATCCGGGATTGAAAGCCACTCCCGAGCTCACTGAGGAGGGAAGACCCCTTGGAGGAGGAGCAGTGTGTTAGACCAGCCTGGCTTCTGAGTAGCAGCGCCCCCCCAAGCCCATGTGTTTGTGCGTTGGTGGGCTGTACCCAGATGTGCTTAGGAGTACTGGGACTGGGGTCCTGGGGAATCTGGGGTGTCACCCACAGTGCCGCATGGGTCGCCGGAAGACACTGGGATGGAGTTAGAGGTCAGATCACCATGTTGGACAAGCGTGCATGTCCAGAGGCCAGGCTCTTGGGAGCCTCGGGCATGCCAGCATTCCAGTGAGCTCTGAGCAAAAACTGGCAAAGAGGGACAGGTCTGGCTCCTGCGGCTTGTGCAGTCACAGGAAGGGGACAGACGGGGTAGAGGGAGACAAGGAGTGTGCAGGGGGGGGCTCCCTCACCACGGCACCTGCTGGGGGCTCTTCAGGCTGTACACGTTCACTCGGAAGGCTGGGTCTGCAGGGTTTCATCTCGAATGCTAGGGTGTCTCCCTTCCCTATGAAGAATTGGAGTATTTGGAGTACAGAACACATCTTAAAAGTTCTTTTTTTTTCAAAACACATAGCAACATAGAATTCTTGTTCCGTGCCGGGCGGTGGTGGCGCACGCCTTTAATCCCAGAACTCGGGAGGCAGAGGTAGGGGGATCCCTGTGAGTTCAAGGCTGGGCTGGACTGACAGCCTTGAAAACAATACAGAGAAACCCTGTCTTGTAAAAACCAAAAAAAAAAAAAAAAAAAAAAAAAAAGAAAAGAAAAGAAAAAAAGAAAAGAAAAAAGAAAAAAAGAATTCTTGTTCTGTACAGCACAGCCATGTCACACCTGGATAGGTACCTAGAGGGGTCAGGGAGCACAGAACAGAGACAGCCCACACCTGTGTTCATCCCAGCGTGACTCGAGGCAGCCGGGACGTGGAACCAGCCTGATGCCCATCAACGCATGAAGGCGTAAAGGAAACGGGATGTGTGCACACAGTGGGGGTTTTATTCAGGGGAGTAGCGTGTGGAAGTGAAATAAACCTAAGTGGAGAGACAAATGCAGCACTTCCTCTCAGATGCAGAACCTAGATTATATAATATATACATATACATACATACATACATGCATACATACATACATACACACCTACAGCAGGAGGCTCTCCTGGGAAGGTAGGTGAGTCACTGGGTTCTGTTTCTTCTTCCAACGCCTTGTGCATCTCTGGCAGGCCGGGCTGACCTCCTCCTCCTTCACTGGTCCTCCAGATTTCCCTGCTGCTCAGGCTTCATCTGCTTCCTATTGGTTTGTTCATAGTCTACTAAAGACTCATTCGCTTATCTGTGAATTCCTTGGTTGGTGAGCTCCCTCCCTCCCTCCCTCCCTCCCCCTCTCCATCCCTCCCTCCCCCCTCCCTTCCCCCTCCCTCCCTCCCTCCCTTCCCCCTCCCTCCCTCCCTGCCTCCCTCCCTCCATCTCTCCCTCCCCCCTCCATCCCTCCCTACCTCCATCCCTGTTTCTCTTCCTACATCCCTTCCTTCTTTCCTTCCTAAAGGCGTGTGCCGCTGCAGCAACCCAGAAAGCATTTCTGTACTTTTATTACAGTTTTTTTTCACTAGGAGGGGGTGGGATGCTTTCATCTGGTCAACATTCAGGGGCTGCTGCAATTCCCTACATTCTAAAGGCGGCAACAAGCTTAGGGGTGGCTGTCTGTGGTGGTGTATGCCTGCAAATCCCGGCACCGACGTCGGAGAATCACCATGAGTTGGAGGCTAGCCTGGGCCACGTGGCAAGTTTCAAGATGCAGACAGGACCAGCCAGGCAGAGATGCAGAGGGGACCAGCCAGGCCGGTGGACTGGAACTCACGATGGGCCAGGGGTCTGGTGGTGCTGCCGGTCGGCCGGAGTCAGGCTTGCAGTTCCCGGGTGGGCAAAGTGTGCTCCTTTGACCCGAGGAACCTCTTCTTTTCGAGTATATGTTTTAGTATCAAATACTAGGACTCTGCGTACTCCTGTGATTTTTCTCCCATGCTTCCTGCTAGGAATTCTAGAACTTTCCACTTTCCATTTAAGCCCATGAGCCGTTGGGCTCTTTTAAATTTTATTTTTTTTTAAAATAAACTGTGAAACTTAGATCAAAGTTGCCATTTTTTAAATTATGGGCATATAATTTCTCCAGCACCAAAGGCTGAGAAAGTTGTATCTTTCCTTCACTGAATTTCATGTTCTTGTCAAAAGTCTGTTAAACCCTTGGGGCTCTCTTTCTGCACTGTGGTTTACTCCATTGATCCACACGTCTGGCACAGTTTATTTACTGGAGTTGCTGAGTGAATCTGGTTACTTAATATAATTATTACTTGTACTTCATTCTTCTTTATCCAAAAAAATAATTTTAGTTGGCCTATATATTTGGTTTCCTAGTAAATTTAAGAATGATACCGTGTGCGTCTATACACACAAAACACTTTCTGGGATTTGGGTAACGGGCACGTGTATGAACTTGACTGATGCGTGGATGTGAGGAGAAAGGAGTCCTATTCCTTCAGACCATAAACGTAGTCTATCTCCCCATCCTTTTGATCTTCTTCGAGTTTTCAGCATCATGGAGTTGATTATCCAACTCTTATACATGCTTATTTTTGCACCTTAGTATCGTTTGCTGAATATTTTACATATATTACACATTTTACTTTTTAAAAAAGGTTTATATATTTAGACTTTTTGAGACAGGGTCTGTGTAACAGTCCTGACTGTCCTGGAACTGGTTCTGTAGACCAGGCTGTCCTCAGACTCACAGAGATCCGCCTGCCTCTGCCTCCCGAGTGCTGGGATTAAAGGTGTGCGCCACCACGATTCAGATATTTATTTATTTATTTAGGTTTTTTCAAGACAGGGTTTCTCTGTATTTTTTTTGGAGGCTGTCCTGGAACTCGCTCGGTAGACCAGGCTTGGTCTCGAACTCACAGAGATCCGCCTGCCTCTGCCTCCCGAGTGCTGGGATTAAAAGTGTGCACCACCACCGCCCAGCATCAGATATTTATTTTTTATTTTGTGTTTATGAGTGTTTGCCTGATGTGTACGTGTTTGCCACATGAATGTAGTGCCTTCAGAAGCCTGGGCCCACTTGAAGAGCATCACGTTCTCCCAAGTCACAGAATCATCTCTGCCACACACGTTTGATTTTTAACACTCACGTGTTCACTTGTAATATTCAGAAAACTCCTCCTTTCATGTGTTTAAATTCTATTCTGCAACTTACCCTGGGTTCCAGGAGATTTTTATTTTTATTTTTGAAGCTAGCTTGAGCTCATCTACGCAGGCGGCAACGCTACCTGCAGACGGGAATACTTTTATTTCTTTCCCTTTTGATCTATAACTTTAGCAGTCACTTACCACTGGTTTTGGCACGTTGAACTGCTTAGAACTGCAGCTACGTGTTGGCCTGGAGTCCGGGGTGTGGGTAGTGTTCTGGTTCATTCATGAAGGAAAGGCGTTAGCTTGCACGCTCCGCACACAGTCTTAGCTGCGGCCTGCGTATGGAGATTCCCATCAGTTGGGTAAAACTCTCACTGTTCCCACTTCTTAGGGAGCTTCTTAGTTTTAAAAATCATGAGTGGGCGTGGATTTTGCTCCACGTGCCTTCCGCAGCAACCAATACCAACAGGCTTTGTTTGGTCGGTGTGCTGGCTGGATTGCATTAGTTTTTTTCTATCTGATATTGAACCCACCTCGTGTTCGTTTGATGGAATTCTCTCTGCTTACGGGCTTTGTTCTCTAGCATATGTGAAGGAGCTTTGGATTGGTACCCCTTCTTCTCTGCTGCCTCCCCAGCCTTTCTTCAATCCCTCTCTCTTTTCTTCCCTCTCTCCCTTTTCTTTCTCTCTTCATCTTATTTTACTGCATTGTCACTATGCGGCTTGTTAGGACAGCATTACCAGACTTACAACAGAGGTGGTAGTCTCCTGTCTTTATTTTCTAACGAAAGATCTGTAGAATGGGACCAATTCATATTTTAAAAAATTTTTGTGGAACTCGCCAGTGACTGAAGAATTCTTTTTTACGGGAATTTTAAAGATTAGACATTGAGGCTTCTTAGTCCTACCAGGATCGTTGACATTTCCTTCTTCATAATGGTTGTGCTATAGTCATGTGTATTTTTTTTTGGAGTAACTTGCCTGCTTTGTTAGCAGGTCATATGTCTAGAGTTTCTCAGGCATTCCCTGCCATCTTTTAGGTGCCTGAAGGGTTTCTGGCGTTTCATGGTAATTAAGTAGTTTTCCTAGAGATTTGTCTATTTCTTGAGCTTTCCCAAGAACCCAGTCTTTGTTCCTCTGATTTTCTTTATTGTTTTTATGTTCTCAATTTAGTTGAATTTTTCTTCCTTATTATTTCATTTCTTTTGCTAGTCAGCTTTGAGTTAAATTTTTTCTTTTTGAGGCTGCTTTCTCTGGGCAACCGCTTTGGCTGCCCTAGGACTTGCTCTGTAGACCAGGCTGGCCTCAAACTCAAAGATCCACCTGCCTCCGACTCCTGAGTGCTGGGATTAAAGATGTATGCCACCATGCCTGGCACTTCGGTTTAATCTCTCCCTCCCTCCCTCCCTCCCTCCCTCCCTCCCTCCCTCCCTCCCTCCCTCCCTCCCTCCCTCCCTCCCTCCCTCCCTCTCTCCCTCCCTCCCTCCCTCTCTCCCTCCCTCCCTCCCTCTCTCCCTCCCTCTCTCTCTGTCTGTCTCTCTCTCTCTCTCTGTCTCTCTCTAGGTCCTTGAAGTATGACCTTGGACATTTTGACTTGGAATGTTTTGTCCTTTCCATTTCCTCCACTTAAACTCTGCCTTTTCCTCCTCACACAGCTACAGCTGTGTGCTACAACTTCTGATATGCTGTAGTTTCGTTTTCCTTCTGCTCAGCGCAAATTTTCCTTTACTTCTCTCCAGCCTTCCACCCTCGCTCACGCTGTTTAGAATTCTATCTTTCCGTTTCCCAAGTGTTTGCAGATCTCCCTGTGATTCCGATGTGTTTGGAGAGCGTGTTCAGTGTGGTTGGAACCCCGCTGCGTTTCTCTTGTGGACCCTGAAGAGGTTTATTTCTGCTGATCTTCCATGGGTGCTTGGGAAGACACGTGGAGCTCTGAAGTCAGACGGCTTGGTTCGTGAGCTTTGGTCCATCTGGTTGACGGTGTCACTAAAGCCCTCCTGTGTTCTACATGACATGTTGTGTGGCCTCTGAGAGAGGGAGCTTGAGCAGTTGCCTCACTGGGGATCCTTCTCCTCCCCATGCTGTCGTATTTCCCTTTGTTTTATGCATGCGTCGTTTCCTTCCTGGTTGGCCTTCTTTATCGTTATGCATTCTACTTCCGCTTTTCTGGTGGCGTTCCCTGCTCCCTGCTTTATCTGATGCTAACACAAGTCTGCTGCCTTCCTCTGATTAATGCTTGGGTGACATATCTTTCTTACTCCTTTGCTTCCAACCTGATTACATTGTTATGTTTGAAGTGAGTTTCTTTGGATCGCACTATGGTTCAATCATATTTTAAGCCCTTCCCACTACGTCTTTTTGCTGATTAATTTTTGCTATCCGGCAATTTTTTTTTCTCACACGTGTACACGGTGTGTTCGGATTATCCCTCCCTCGTCTTCCTCCCATCCCCACCAAGCCCCTCCCTGTCACTGTCAATCCTTTCCTAGATTCATGACTTGGTTTTGATTTGTGTCCTACTAGTTTACCCACGGACCACACGCATATGCAACGGCCACGGCTTCGGAACCTGGGGGGGTCATCAGTGGGTGCACGGATGAAGGAAGGTAAGGGCTCCCCTTTCCATGCACGTTATCAGCACCAAATAGGCCGCCAGTAAGTGTCAGGGCTCCCTGACCCTCTCTCCATCCACGTCTGACTGTTGTCTGTCCCCGTTCTTAGAGAGATCCCGTGTGGGCACAGGAGCTTCTGTGAGTCATGAAGACAGCGGCCGGTGTACTGTCTTTGTTCAGGAGATGATGTTCTGCTGCCCTCCTCCCTAGCTTCTGGCTGTTGCATCCCTTCCATTTCCTGTTCTGCCGTGTCAGAGGGGATGACACCGATGTCTTGGTTAGGACGGATCGTATCTTTTAACTGATGTATTCAGCATGCTTGCACTCCGTGTAATCGCTGCCACGTTCGAGACGCATTCTGCCACCGTTCCCCCCCCCCTTGCTTTCTCCTTTACGGCCCGTTCTATGGTTACCTCCCCCCATCTCCTGGTGAGTGTTGTCTGGGTGTATGCGTGTGTACCTTTCTTCAATGACACCGTAGGAAAATCACTGTCTGCTCAGAAAGAAACCCACACCTGGCTAAAATCCGGAGATTGTCTGTGGAGAGCTCAGCCACAAATAGCCACATCTGTCTGTACCCCACTCCCTCTCCCCAAGGCTCGGGGACTATCGAAGGAGAGAGGGTGGGTGGGGACCTCACAGAAGCTGTGGATGGTTGGACAAGGCGTGCACAAGAGCAAGTCAGTCAATATTCCAGCCTGGAAGCAGGAATGGCTTATGAGCCCTACTGTTGAGGAACTATTGGCAGTTGTGGCCGATAGGGGAGGGAGAGCTAGTTTTCTTTAAGGATGCAGCCAACCCACAGTCTTGTACAGGGCAGGCCAACCCACACTCCAGTAAACAGCCCTGCACCCAAGAGTGCATGGGTAGCACAAATTAGCCTCCGTGGGTTACGGGAGGAGGAGACTATGAAGTTGGGATGGGGTGGATTTGGGAGGAGTTAGAGGGAGGAGTGGGGATGAGTCTGATCAAAATAAAGTATGCTTGTAAGAAATTCTCAAGGGATTAGTGAAAATATCAAGCATGTATTTCCTAGAAATAATTGTCAATAACGTGAAAAGTGGGGATCAGCTCTGACCTAGGAAATCTGCTTCATAAATCTCATCAAGCAATGGAATTAAAGCTTGGAAAGGGCTGCAGATGTGGTCTGTGGTATAGTCCGAGCACCTGCCTCATGGAGGCTAAGTCCTTCCGGTACTGCAGAAAGGGTGTGCCGTCTGCCTGAAGATAGTCGTTGCAACACTATTTAAAATACAGAGGAGACTGCAAACAATTTGTATATTTAATAAGAGAATCACGAAGAACAATAAAGCATGATCTCATGACTGAATGCCATGATGTTTATGGATTTGCCAAAAGATTCAAAAGGGGGACAAAAACTCCATCTCACACAGGTTCTCACTTATGTGAAAATTTGTAGAAGGAGATATACAGTGGCTATTTGCATTTTTGCTTTATCTTATTTATATACCCATACACGTATACATAAAATACATTATATATACTTGCATACACATTATCTATGTATACACATATTATACATCTATACACATATGTATATAAATAAGATTACATGTATTTAAAATATAAAATATATCATATAAGATAGTATATGTATATTTTTTAGCCTTTGTTTTGTATGTATGGGTGTTTTACCCACATGCACATCTGCGCACCACGGGCAAGCAGTGCCCAGAAGGAGTAGATCCCCTGGAATTAAAGTCGTAGAGGGTTGTGAGCCGCTATGTGGGTGCTGGGAGTTAAACCTTGGCCCTCTGGGAGAGCAGCCGGTGCTCTTAAGCGCTGAGCCCCCCCCACTCCCAGCTCCTTATTTATTTGTTGCGTTTGTATTATTGTTTGGGGATTTCATACATGAGCACTGTGTTTACATAATTTCCACTCCCCCTTCTCCCTTTTCCAACCCCTCCTTTGTCTTTCCTACTCCCTCTAAGTTCATGACCCCCTCTTGTCTGATTGTTGTAACATATGCACTGTGCGAGCACACACACACACACCCCAGATAGTAGACACATACGTTCAACCTGCTGAATTCATTCAGGGTTGCGTGTGTGTGTGTGTGTGTGTGTGTGTGTGTGTGTGTGTGTGTGTGTGAGAGAGAGAGAGAGAGAGAGAGAGACAGAGAGACAGAGAGAGAGACAGAGAGACAGAGACAGAGAGAGACAGAGAGACAGAGACAGAGAGAGACAGAGAGAGACAGAGACAGAGAGACAGAGACAGAGAGACAGACAGAGACAGAGAGAGACAGAGAGAAACAGAGAGAGACAGAGAGACAGAAAGAGACAGAGAGACAGAGAGACAGACAGAGAGACAGAGAGAGAGACAGAGAGACAGAGACAGAGACAGAGAGACAGAGAGAGAGACAGAGAGAGAGACAGAGAGACAGAGAGAGAGACAGAGAGAGACAGAGAGACAGAGAGAGAGACAGAGAGACAGAGAGACAGACAGAGAGACAGAGAGAGAGACAGAGAGAGACAGAGAGACAGAGACAGAGACAGAGAGACAGAGAGAGACAGAGAGACAGAGAGAGACAGAGAGAGACAGAGAGAGAGAGAGGTGTAGGACTGATCACCTGGGATTGGATAACCTATCAGACTTTTCTGGTGAGACCGTTGACTCTCCAATCATAAAACGAGACTTCTTATTAATTATGAAGGGCTGGCTGACAGCTTAGGTTTGTTTCTAACTAGCACTTGTTACTTACACTAACCCATTTCTGTTAATTTATGTGTTGCGTGTGGCTCATGGCTTGTTACCTCGCTTCCTCCATGTCATGATCCCTTTGTGGGTCTGGGTGGTGACTTCACCTTTTTCTTCCCAGTGTTCTCCTGGCCCTGAACGTCCTGCCTCGCTATTGGCCATTTAGCTTTTTGTTAAACCCGTCACAGTGACACATCTTCACTCGGTGTAACAAAGTATCTCAGAACAGAAGACTGATTCTCTCTTAGCTTGCTGCTTTATGGATGGATTTTTTTTTGTGTGTGTGTGTTTTCAGTTTTTGTGGCAGTGCACACGAGGACAAATTAAGGATGGAACTTGAGGCCTTTTGAGTTCCGTGTTATTGCTTTGATCCACTCACTCGGTGAGAAAGCATCCCACAGGGATCTCCAATGAGGCTGATGCTGTGGCATCTGCAGGTGAGATGGAGACACACGGCCCTCTTACGCCCAGGCAAGGTGGGACCTCTCAGCAGTAGGAGGCCAGTGCCTCGTGCATGCAGACAAGAACTCACTTGGATGCGGGGAGCCATGAGGTCATATGAGTCATGGCGGTTAAGGAGGACAGCCAGCCAGGAGGCTCCCCGAAGAGCACCATGGCTGGGTAGCAAGGATCCATGGGGGAGAGAGAGAGAGAGAGAGAGAGAGAGAGAGAGAGAGAGAGAGAGAGAGAGAGAGAGAGAGAGAGAGAGAGAGAGAAGGTAGAGCCAGGCAGTGGATACACTCTTGGTGGATGATCACATTAGTCACATTTTGTCCCTTAGACAAAATAAGGGACATTAGCATGTGAAGGGAGGAAGGGTTAAACGTTGTCTCATGGTTCTGGTCCATCACAGCAGAGGTCAGTGCGTTGCAGAGCACAGCAGCTCGGGCTGCAGCATTCAGGAAGCTGAAGAGCGTTGGCTTCCTCCACCCCCCCCATCTGTTCCACCTGGGTCTCCAGCCTCGGGCGTGGTTCAGCTCACAGTCGGTGCTTTACCGGCTTTTGAGGAGTGCCTCAACCAAATCGGCTTGGCGGTAGAGCTTAGTCATCGTAGAGCAGGAGCAGACAGACTTGGCACGGCTCTGGGAGGTGGATCGGGAGAGCCACGGGTGACGGACCAGTCTGGGCGCAGTGCGCAAGCTGGTGCCAGTAGAAACCGAGGGGCCACGCGTTGACAGGAAATGGTGCAGTGCTGGCTTGCGGCACCCCTTCCGCAGAGCCCTCTGAGACGGGAGGAGCAGGCTGAGGTACCGGTGCCAGCCGGCCAGCTCCCCCTTTCTGCTCACCCCCCCCCCCCCCGGGATTGGTCCTACATCCTTTAGCAACAGTGGCCTTTGACCCTCATTCGTTCATCTCCCCTCTCGCTGAGCAATCCTGGTGGTGTGCCAACTCTGAGGATGCGGCCGTTCAAAAGGAATTAAGGGCTGCGATTAGCGGGGGGGGGATACTGATGATACAGGATCATGGCCGTCTCTCTCTCTTTTTTTTTTTTTTGTTTTGTTTTTACGAGACAGGGTTTCTCTGTTTCTCTGTATTGTTTTGGAGGCTGTCGGTCCAGCCTGGCCTCGAACTCACAGAGATCCGCCTGCCTCTGCCTCCTGAGTGCTGGGATTAAAGGCGTGCACCACCACCACCAGGCTCATGGCCGTCTCTTGCTTGGGACAGCCTTCTTGTCGGTCTGTTGGGGGAGACTCTACCGGTGCAATACCCCGGCTTTGGCTTCCCTCTGCAGCAGGCTGGGCAAGGGCTCCTTGGCCCTAGCTCCAGAGGGAAGAACCCAAGGTCCTGGTTCTATTACCAGATGTTAACTGACTTTCTGAGCACCAGCTCCTCCCGCAGAGCCGGTCCAGGGTGAGGATAGGGATCTGAGGAGGGGTGGGGCTCGACCTGGTGGGCTCCAGGTTAGGGTGTGATACGGTGCCTTCCGTCTGAGGCTTAAAACGGAGAGCAGAGCTGTGGGATGGTCCTAGTGGTGACTTGGCGTGTGGGGAGGGAGATGACTCCGCGAGCCAAATCTAGGCAGCGAATGAGAAGAAAGCCTGCATGAGAAGTCTGCTGCGGATGTGTTCTCCAAGGAGTAGCTGGGCAGGGCATCTGACACCTCTGGGTAGTGTCTCTCTCCACCGTGGAGCACAGGCTCTCTCCTCTGCCCACGGCATTGTCTTTCTCCGGCCCATGCTCACCTGGCTCCAACCCTGGCCTGGCGCTCTCCTCTTGGAGACGTCTGTCCAGGCCCTGCGTTGTCTGGGGGAGGGCGTTTGCTCACCTAGGTGGGTTATTATTAGCCAGAGGTGAAGTGAAAGGCCCTGAATGGGGAATGCCAAGCTCCTGCCTGACACAGTGGCCTGGGCAGGAAGGAGATGATTCATTATGGCCACAAGACGCGCTCTAATTTTCACATAGCAAAATAAATGACAGTTGTATTTTGGGCACCACGAGGCATAGATAGCTTTGTTCCCTCCTGACTGCTTCTCACCGGGGCTGCGGGGAGAATTCCAGCAGCTGGCCTTTGTGTTGAGGGGACATAGGTGGCGGCAGGTGCTGTGGTCCAGGAGGATGAGTGAAATTGTTCCTGAGACAGCCTAGGGAAGCCAGGGAAACGGTCTCGGGGATTCCTTCCCTCCCATCCAGGGCTACACCCTGCCTATCCCATTTCTGCTGGGCTTGTCACAGACCAAGGGCTTCTCCACCCCAAGCCCTTGCCCCCATTCAGTCCCAGCTTGGCGCTCTCCTCCCCAAAACCTCAGCTCTGCTGCGTCTGCCCGTGAAGGAGAATACCTCCCTCTGGGCTCTCCTCCTGCCTCCAGCCCAGGTGGGCTCTGAAGCCGTGCGGCAGGCTTTAGACGGGACATCGTTAGCTGTGAATGGGGTTCCAAGTTCAAGTCATACGTGCCCTCCACGTATTCTGGTGGTGAAGACTTTGCTCATGAGTCGGGACCCATAGCGCTGTCGAAATCAATGTGGATCTTTTCTTTGGGGAAAAATGCTTCAGTAGATGATGGGGCCTATAGGGAAAAGAAATGAATAAACACGCGTCTTGTCGACAAGAATTAAAGAGGGCTGGAGAGGTGACTCAGTGGTTAGGGGCACCTGCTGCTCTTCCAGAGGACACAGGCTCGGTTCCCAGCACGGGAACTTGCAACAGCCACTTGCAACTCCAGCTCCAGGGGATGCAATGCCCACCTCTCATGCAGATAATAAATTAAATTAAAAAAATAGACTAAGTACCCTGGGACTATACACACAGGACAAAGCCAGCACAGACTGTGGAGCTCAAACGATGCCAAGGGCCACAGGTTGAACAAAGCCTGCCCAGTCCTGGGGTGAGAAGAGGAAGACACCCCAAATCTCCAATCCTGGGTCCTCAAGTGTCAGCTGTGCCCAGGTGACTGGCAAGCAGCCTCAGGGAGGGTACAGCATCAGATGGTTTAATAGTTACTTTTCTCCTCAATGCTCTGGCGGAGAAGGGTTTAATATGGTTGGAGGGGGAGGGCACTGTGGAGGGGGAGAGGCTTGAGATCCTGGCTTCCCTCGTCTTGGGGGAACAGGCTGCAGAGACTAGGCCTCCGACTGCAACCCTCAAGACCCACATCCCTAAGCCCGTCTGTGTCCCTCTCCCACAAAGCCTCACCTCCTAAAGGGCCTTCAAGAACCCCCAAACCTCACGAGAGTCCCACCAGCTGGAGAGCAAGCAGAGGGTATTTCCCATTCGAATTGTAACAGAGGGGCCACCAGCTTCTCAGTGGGGCTTCCAGGGCAAGCTCTCCCTGTTGCTCTGCTGTTAGTCTGTGGCCCCTAGTTGTCACTGAGCCCAGAAAGGAGGCTGTATCCAGGTCACTTTGCTGCCCTATCAGCTAGCCCAGTCATACGCCCCAGAGACCCAGCACTCCCCATCTGGAGTACCTCCCTACTCTCTGCACCGGAATTAAAACCGTTTCTTGGATCCAGAAGCCTCCGCCCGTGCTTACCCCCCACCATGCCTCTTTATGAGAATTCAGGCCACACCACCCCGTAGTTTTCCCCTCATGCGCTTCATTTGGAACCCAAGATAAAAATAATAGAAAAGGATAATATTCAGGGGGCAATTCCATCATCGCCAGGTGGCTCGCCAGGAGAGGAAGTTGTGGGGGTCACTGGACCAAGGAATTCTCGCTCATGCAGTGTTTGCTCACGAAATGGCTTCACATTTAGAAAACCCCGCATTCAGAGACACGTCAATCATCAGGGCTCGGAATCAGGTGCTGACTCGGCAGGGAAACAGAACTTCAGGGCAGGCTTTAATTTGGGCTAACACCGTTTTCGACTGAGTGACCGGCAGCAGACCCTGGGGCTGACGGACGCATACCCTTTACCCGCTGGGCTCGGAGTGGAGCGGTGCTGTTCTGCAGAGGGGACCTTGGTCAGCCCAGGGGACGACCCTGTTGGGTCACTGCCAGTCACTGCCCGGTGCCAACTTTCCCTGCACGCTAGGGCAGTCTTCGCTTTGGAGGTGGCAGACAGACGGACCGCGGGCTCTCTTCAGGCACAGGTGGGCACGGGTGGGCGCAGGTGGGCGCGGGTGGGCTCTTTTGACTTCTCTCTAGTGCATAAACAAAACCTGCGGTTGATGCTCAGTAGACTGGATTCCACCCACCCCCACCCCATGCTTCTGGTATCTGTTAGAGAAACCTGGAAGTTTCCCAGCGGCCGTGGCTGAGGGCCTGGGGAGCGAGGGCTGTGCTCTCTCATTTGTCCCTTCCACACTGCGATGTAACTTGTCTCTAACCCTGTACCAAGTGGCCGTCCCTACAGGATTGTGCATGTGTGTGTGCGTGCGTGTGTGTGTGTGTGTGTGTGTGTGCACGTGCGTGCATGTGTGTATGTGTGCGTGTGTGCGAGTGTGCGTGTACGTGCATAAGTGCATGTATGCGTGTGTGTGCATGTATGTGTGCACGTGTGCGTGCGTGTGTGTAAATGCAGCACATATGTTCTTGTGCATGCGTAGGTGCACTTGTGTTTGTATGCAGAGGCCAGAGGTTGACTTCTAGTATTTTCCTCAGATGCCCTCTACCTTAACTTTTGAGACAGGCTTCTTCTCCCTAAACTTGGAGTTCACCATTTTGACTAAATTGCTCCACTGGGCAAGTGCCCAGGATCCTTCTGTTTCTGTCCCCACCCCAGTGCTAGAATTACAAGTGGATTTAAAAAAAATAAATGGATGCAGGGATGCAAACGCAGATGTTCCTGTTTGCAGCAGACACTTTACCTAACGAACCACCTCCCCAGCTCCTTGACTTCCTCCTGTCCACTCTCTCCTGGCCTCTTCTCTTTTCTTCCTGATAGTGCTTCATTTGGTAGCCAAGGCTGCCCCATGAATGAGCAGTCCTCCCGCCTCAGCCTCCCAAGTGCTGGGGTGACAGGGACACACGGCTATGCCTGGTTCTCACTGCTCGTTGATCGAAGCGTTTTAGGGATCGTCTCAGTCTGAGACAAGAGAGAGAAGTTGTGGGTGCTGGGGGGAATCAAACCTGGACTGCTGAACCGTCTCTCTTTCCAGCCCTGCTTCCCTTCAAACAGAGACCCAGCACCCGCTCGTTCAGTAGAATATCGGGATCTAGAGAAACAAAGGGTGACGAAACTGGGCGTGGTGATGCCTGCCTATACTCCCAGCTACACGCATACTTATAATTTTGGCTACCCAGGCTGCTGAGGCAGGAGGATGGAAGGATTGAGACTACTCTGGGCAATGTAATAAGACCTTCAAGATAAGTAAAAGAGTGCCTGGGATGTAGTGATACTGGTTCAGTCGGACAGTGCTTATTTCGTGTGCAGAAGGACACACACACACACACACACACACACACACACACACACACACCACATGGTTATCTACACGGAAGTGAAGAGAAAGTGTCTTTCCACATCCGTGTGGCTACTGCGCTTTGTAAACGGCTGATGGGCCTCAGTGTTGCAACGAGGCTCGAGGTTCCGACGATGAAGGTGTTTTCAAGCTGGGATTTATGATTGACCCTTGGGGTCTGAGTGTTGGGTCCCTGTAGGGAGAGGTCTTATGGACCTGTAGCGCTGACCACGCCCGTTTGGGCGTGGTCACGGGTACGAAGGTATGGGGGAGGGGGAGATAAAGAGCTGAGGGGAAAGAGACGCACACTCTCTTGGGGTCTGATGACTTTGGGTTCTCAGCTTTGATGGGGAAGTCCTGTGTCTGTGTCAATAAAGCACCGTTGGCCAATAGGGAAGCAAGATAGGTGGGACTAGGAGTCGAGGAGGATTCTGGGAAAGAGAGACATGGCAGAGACAATGTAGCCCGCCAGAGAAGTAAGATATCCATAACGTTTTTCTCCTGTAAGAGAAATACTTAGGTTAACAACTATGGCTTAGCCAGTAAGAAACAAGCAAGGCCAACAGCTTCATAATTAATACAGCGTCTTGTGTGTTCATTTGGGACTGATGCGGCTCTGGAACCAGGCTGGCAGGAAGGCTTCTCTCTACACGGCTTCTCATGTAAGCGACTTCTCCCTAAATAAATATCACATGGCACGCCTATCTTGCGTAGGCTAATATTCCTTAACATAGGTGCGTAAGATCTCTCCCTACAGGGTCCCCGGATTCTTGGATCTATGGTAACCTCCAGAGTGGAGGAAGATGGTCTGGGGAATCATCAATCCCAGATGTGCTTCAATCACTGACTTTCCGTGTCACCCATGTATGCGTCATAGAAGCTTACGGGTCCTCAAGTAGAAATGGGGCTGAACTCTCGATGGCTTGCTTCCCCGGGGAAGTTCACCGTTGAGAAATCTGCTGGCTTTGGATGTCACTTCCCTTAGAAAGGTTTTTTTTTTCAACTCCCGGGAGGTGTTGGGGAGTGGGTGTTACTGGGTAGAAAACCAGGCTGGTTTTAGAACCCAATTCCATGAAGATTCCAAGTGCTTTGGGGAATGGCAGGTGTCCTGTAGGTGAAGGATGGGCACTGACCTTAATATGATACACACACACACACACACACACACACACACACACACACACACACACACACCCCGAGCTATGACCTTCCTTCTAGACATGGGGTGATGCCCACAGCCAGGTACCCCATGGGGAAACTACCGTAGATAGGTCCTCGGCTCTCTGTGCCCGACCCTGACGGTGACGACGGTGCCCGTGCTGCCTTGGTACTGAGCGGTGGACTGACAGCAGCCACAGTTGTGACATCGATAAGGGATCCCAGGGCTTTGACCTGTCACAGCGTCAGAGCCTTGCCATCCCCGACTTTTATGTGTAAACTCTTCTCAGGAGGTGGTAAACTAGTGTCCCCCAGAGAGAGAGAGAGAGAGAGAGAGAGAGAGAGAGAGAGAGAGAGAGAGAGAGAGAGAGAGAGAGAGGCCAGAAGCCATCTTGGCATGTCTCACCTGAGCTGCCCTGCCCAGCTCCTTGTATGACCTCTGACCTCGCGTCAGTCTCCCGAAGCTCTCAAATGCTGATATTTCTCTGGTTCTCCCTACTGTTCTGTTTGCTTGCAATGCACTTTGTCACTTGGATCTAAACTCTCTGGTCACCTGGCTCCCAAGTTTCTTGTCACTGTGTGACATCGTGAGGTTGTATTTCCCTACAGCTCCCATTCCTCTCTCCTCTGTCAGAGTGCCGTATCTTTTTTTTTTAACGAGACAGGGTTTCTCTGTATTGTTTTGGAGGCTGTTGGTCCAGCCCGGCCTCGAACTCACAGAGATCCGCCCGCCTCTGCCTCCCGAGTGCTGGGATTAAAGGCATGCGCCACCAACGCCCGGCCAGAGTGCCATATCTTAAGGCAGGGTGCCTGCCTGTCTTGTACAGTGTGGTAGTCTTGCCGCCAAGTGCCCGGCCCACGCAAAGTATACCATCAGCATCTCAGAGTATAACCTCCCGGCCTCATTCTTTCCTCCCCCAGCCTGATCAGTGACTCGACCAGCGTCAGACCTCTCTACGGGTACAAAGCACCCCTGTGCCTCAGCCCGTGTGTTTGTGAAGCAGTTTCCCACCCGTGTGGGGTTTTCTGCTTGACTTCTCCAGAGGGTTCTGGAGGTTCTGTTTCAGAAACCTATCTGCATGGGTCTGGTGCCACTGATCTGCGGTTCCAGCTTCTCAGGACTCTGAGGCAGACGCACTTTCTGGGATACGTAGCAAGTTCAAAACTATTGATAATCTGCCGGCTTTGGATGTCACTTCCCTTAGAAAGTTTTTTTTTTCAACTCCCGGGAGGTATGGGGAGTGGGTGTTACTATATAGAAAACCAGGCTGGTTTTAGAACCAAATTCCATGAAGATACCCGGGCTGCGCACTGTGTTCTGGGCAGCCTGCATACAAGATTCTATCTCAAAAAGAGAAAAGATCAGTGCTAGGGATGGAGCCCAGGGAGAGTTGTGTGTTTAGCGTACGTGGAGCCCTGGCTTCAACCCCGAGCTCCGTGGTAGGGAAGAAAGGAGCTAGAGAGTTGCCTCAGTGGTTAAGAGCGCCTGCTGCTCTTGCTGAGAACCCGGGCTTGGTTCCCAGCACGCACACAGCGACTCACAACCTTCAGTAACTCCAGTTCCAGGCGATCCAACGCCCCCTTCTGTCTTCCTCAGGCACTGCACGCTCATGGAGCACATACATTCCCACAGGTGAACATTCACACCTGAAACAAAACTCAGCTGTATCTTTTGAAAAAAAAAACTAAAAGGGATCAGTTCTCTCACTCTCTGTCACAGGCACAGCCACGCCCGAGGTGACACTTATCTTCTGAGCATCCGGAGGCTCTGGTGTCCACCTCGAGAGCTGAAGGAGCACATGCCAACCACATGCTAAGAACTGAGGACTAGCTCGGTCATTTCATCTTGCTCCTTGGATGACACGGGCAATCCCCGGCCCCTGGCAGCTGAGCAGCCCCTGGGGGATGTCATTAGTGTCCCCAATGGTGCCCTGCCCCCCGGGGAATGACCCAGTGCACATCGCCACCTGTTCCATACAGCAGACTTCTACCCTGCATTTTTGTAGTTCTTGGTTGATATGGCCGTGATGGTGTTAAAATGTCCCCCCCCTCAATTTCTTCCTTTCTTTTCCTTCCATCTACAAACTACTCAGGTCTAGGTTCTGTGGCGACCAGTCAAGATACATCTCTGAGAGAGAAATCTTTGCTTATCTGAGGAGGGACAGGCTATGGAATTCCCAAATGCAGAATGCTCACAAGGCACCTTGTGCTTAGTAGGTGGGTTGCCTTGTGTTTAGTAGGTGGGTTGCCTTGTGTTTATTAGGTGGGTTGCCTTGTGTTTAGTAGGTGGGTTGCCTTGTGTTTAGTAGGAGAGGTGCCTTGTGATTAGTAGGTGGGGTGCCTTGTGATTAGTAGGTGGGGTGCCTTGTGATTAGTAGGTGGGGTGCCTTGTGATTAGTAGGTGGGTTGCCTTGTGTTTAGTAGGAGAGTTGCCTTGTGATCAGTAGGTGGGGTGTCTTGTGTTTAGTAGGTGGGTTGCCTTGTGTTTAGTAGGTGGGCTGCCTTGTGTTTAATAGGTGGGTTGTCTTGTGCTTAGAAGGTGGGTTGTCTTGTGCTTAGAAGGTGGGTTGCCTTGTGTTTAGTAGGAGAATTGCCTTGTGATTAGTAGGTGGGGTGCCTTGTGATTAGTAGGTGGGGTGCCTTGTGTTTAGTAGGTGGGCTGCCTTGTGCTTAGAAGGTGGGTTGTCTTGTGCTTAGAAGGTGGTTGTCTTGTGCTTGGTAGGTGGGTAGTTCTCATAGGTGTCTCTTTTCTCTGCACAGTGACAAAACACCCCACAGGAGCAACCCAACAGAGAGGGAGAATTTATTTTGGCTTGTGGGTTCAGAGGTCTTAGCCTATCGTGGCAGGGAAGGCACGGCAGAGTACCCTCATGGTGGCGGAAATGTGTGGCCAAGGTTGGTTCGCATGAACCAGGGAGCAAGAATCGTGGCTGGGACTGCTACTGTGGTTGGCGGTGTTTCTCAGCCAAAGGATTGGAAGCAAGGGCTCACGGAGATCAGCAAAACGCAAACCGCGGTGGAGATTAAGGAGGACGCGGGGGTTGTCATTGCTGACAGCGGGCTTTAGCGCCCAGAGTGTTCAAGGGCACCGACTGTTGTTAGGAGCTTCCTTTGTGGGGTTCAGAAAGAGAGGGGCTGGTTACTACAGCTTCGGTGGGCCCCACTTTGACGAACAGATTATATATTCATTTCTCCTGCTGTGCATATATCCCTTCCCACAATGCTTCTGATTTTAGTCATATGCATGTCCAGTTATGCATAGGCATAAGCTGCTAAATCGGGGATTCTCCATGAAATGTTACCAGAGGACACCGCTATGTCTTATTGCATATGCACCCGCAGCCAGCTCAGACCAGATTGGGATTATTTTTTCATTCTGTTCTTCATACCTGGATGCATTGGGAACACACTTGAAGAGAAACTCTAATTTAATTGTTACCGGGACCTGTGGGAAATTGTGCCATTTTTTTTTTTCTGTGTTGCCTGATGCAGGTGTGTTGTTTGGAGAGAGGCATAAAGACGTTACTACAAGGGGACATGCAGGTAAAGGCATTATTACGGGGGGGGGTTATTCATAACCCCGATCTATCTCCTATGTAGTCTGCTTCAGGACCAGGGGCTGGCATATCTTCAAAGGTCCTCCCCTGGTGACCCACTTCCAGCCCTACAAGTTTCACAGCCAAGCCAGACACTAAGTTATCAAAACACAAGTCTGATGGGAGGCGGGAGACATCCTAGAAGTTTAACAGCCAGGCGAATTTGCTTTTCCTGGACACACACACAGACACACACACACACACACACACACACACACACACACACGCACGCACGCACACACGTTTTTGGAGACAGGATTTCTCTGTGTAACAGCACTGGTTATCCTGGAACAAGCTTTGTAGACCAGGTTGACCTTTAACTCACAGATAACAGCCCGCCTCTGCCTCCCAAGTGCTGGGATTAAAGGTGTACCAGCATACTGGCCCTGAAGACATTTTAAAAATCCATTATTACAGTGAAATCTGTGATTTCCAAGTAAAATTTTGCTTTGAGAAGTTCAAGGGAAAAAAAAACAATTCAAGGAAACTCTACAAGGTGGGTATGCTATTGCCCTGGTCTCAAGCATGATGCAACATGAGAATCACAATGCCAGACGGATGTCTTTGGTCTAGGGTGTTCTTGGACACCGGCTTTCTGGAAGGAAAGGGTGTTGTGTGTCCATCACAGCCATTCCTGTACCCCTGCTGACCTGACGTCAGACCCCTTGCCCATTCCAGACAGGAGCTGAGATGGTCACCAAACCGTTCTAGGGTTTTACTCCCCACTGGCTTCTTCTGCTGGAAACGTCTGCCTAGGAGACAGTTTCCTGGGGGCCTCTTTGGTTTGGGGTTATGCATAACCTCCTTTGTAATAGCACACTTTAGCAGCCCAGTTCCTCTGCCTGCATGTGAACGTACACAGTTCTCCGAACAAATGCAGCTAGCAACCTTAAAACCCACAGATTGTACCAGACAGCAAGTGTTAGGTTCCCCAAACTCATAATCTCCTCCCTCCGTATCGATTTTTGCATCCGGGCACCAGGAATCACTACGTTGGTACCCGGATCTTATGTCCTTCTTTCTCCAACACCCCTGAGAAGGAAGGTTCCATCCCCTGAAACTGATGCTGTCCAGCATCCCGCGTGGGTGGGGATAACTGAACGGCCATGTCACAAAGTCAGACCTAAAGAATCGCGATTGCAATGCTACAAGTAAACGACCGTTTCAAACCCTCATGTGCCAAGCGGTAGGAACTCAGTCTAATCAAGAATGGGGACGCGTAGGTGGTTGGGAGTTCCTCAGTGGCGTCTCCTTGGACTGTGGGACTGGCTGGTGTCTTGACATTGGGGCCAGTGAATCACCTTGAATCCTGCTGCCCAGTCACTTTTCGTGGCTCCCTGGTAGGCCTGTGTCCAGCGGCTCCCCGTCCTGTGTTCCCCCATCTGACCGTGCCTTCTCCCCGGGTTGCTGGTTATCCCGTGTTGCTCTGCAAAGCTTCTGGGCGGGGCTGACAGGGCTCTGGTTCTCTCAGCCTCTGGAGATGGTTTCTTTTGCTGAGATTCCTTCTCAGCCTGGTGGTTGGTGCAAGAGTTCTGTGGTGGTGGTGGTGGTGGGGTTAGTGGGAAGCCATGTGGGGGGTGAGAGAGATCCAGGTGTCTTGAGACCCCCACAGACGTTCATCCCTGCCTGCGTTCCTCCCTTGTGATGGTCTGAGTGAGAAGCATCCCTCACAGGCTCAGGTTCTTCAACGCTTGCTCCCCAGGTGGTGGCGCTGTTTGGGGAGGCAGTAGGAGGAAGCCTGTCACGAGGGGAAGTCTAACGTGTATAGTCTCACCCCCGCTTCCTGCTTGCTCCCTCTGCTTCCAGCTTCCTTGGGTCCGAAGATGGGCTCTCAACTTGGGGCCCATGCTTCCCTGATGTGATGAACTCTTATTTATTTATTTGTTTATTTTGTCTTTTACATCACGTATCTTGGTCCCATTCATTTACCTGTCCCTTCACCTCCCAACCGTCTGCCCCTGTGTCCCCCAAATAAAATTTAGGAGGGGGGAAAAAAGAAGAAAACACGGAACACTGTGTGAATTTGCATGTCATCCTTGTGCAGGGGCCGTGCTCATCTTCTCTGCATTGTTCCGGTTTTAGTATATGTGCTGCGGGAGCAAGTACCCATGGTGAACCCTTGTGCCTCTGGAACCACGAGCCCAAATTAAGTTGCCTTGGTCCACGCTTTTTTTCTTTTTTAAATCTCAGTAACGGACAAGGGAGGAAGACACCGCTCTTGTATCTAATTTTCTTTGCACAGGCGCAATATTTGGAACGAAGCAACTTAGGGACCCTTGAGCCTCATGCCTTTGGCCCCTTGGTCCCATGTCCAAAGGGTTCCCTACTTCCAAAACAGCACCCACCAGATGAGTACCAGCACTCCAGGAACGTGACCCTGCGGATGTCACCTCCCCTTCTAACGGCGATGTCTCTGACCCTCTCAACTCTCCAGACGTGTTTTGATGGCATGGTGGGAACGCCCAGATTGCACTCATTTCCTTCTCACCTACTTCCCCGTGTTAGAGAGACCACAGTGAAAACTTAGACTCTGTGCTTGCGGCTTTTCCCATAGCGGCAGATGCTCCACCCCCTCCCCCCGCCCCGCCCAGCCCACGGAGTTGTCTGGTCAACGGGAGGTGGTTGGATTCTGGGCTCAGTCGCTACAGACGTCCCTCAGGGTTGACGACGCAGCGCATGAAGGATGCTACGAAACCACGCGGGGGTTTCACCGAGACCTACTGGGTACCGAGGGGATGGCAGAGGGGAGTATTGCCACATCCCTCCTGCCCTCAAACTGCTCCTAGAAGCAAAAATTGCAAGGTCATATTTCTGCATCTCTCTAGATGGGTGGGTGGGTGGTTGGGCAGGGGGTGGGACCAAGAGACGTAGGAACACAGGACAGATGTAAAGACACAGGGGAGACCAGGTTACTCTGCTGGCGTTGGGATGCTGTGCGCCATCTGTGACCCTGACATCGAGAAAACGGGTCTGGTCCTAGCAGGCTCACTCCGCGAGCTCTCCCGCTCCCGTGACTCGTTCTTCCTGTGGCTATGAGTTTAACTACACTGGGGCCTGTGACCCCCAGGGACCTCCAGGACTGGACGGATAACCTGTTTGGGTGCCTAAAAGGAAACAGTGCAGGGGCCCAAAAGGTTTATGCGTCCTACATCGGCCCTGGTTTTCTAGGGGTTGGGTACATGAGGACTTTCCCTGACCTTGACGGCCTGAGATTAACTGTCTTGTGAAATCTCCAGCAAGCGCTGTGATCTCCAGGTGTGCTGCTCACATGGGAATATTGCCGTTGCACGGCCGGGATACCCGAAGTCAGCCCAACAGCCGAGCCTAGTCCCGACACCCCCAATACCCACATTGTGCCAGGCTTCCATCGCTTGACAAAGAGGTAAGAGAGGGGATGGAGTTGGCTTGGCTGTGGTTTCGGCCCATGGAGGGCTGGCTCCTCACCGGAAGCTAGGCTAAGACCCGGTGGGGGTGCCACACACCTCAAGGTGGCCAGGAGGGAGGAAGAGGGAGGGAGCCAGGGAACGGGAGAGAGGACAGACAGACAGACAGACAGACAGACAGACAGACAGACAGACGGATAGGAACACCAAAGTCACCACTTCCCTCTGAGTCTCCAATCTATTGTACATCCTTTCAGAGTGGTTCTTCCGCAGTTTCTGTTCTACATGTCAATCATCTGTGGGACTTCCCAAACAAACAGGCCCGGAAGTGTGTTTTACTAATGATCTAGGGGTTTCTTATTCAAATAAAAGTTACAATCAAGGCCAACCATTATACTTATGTGGTCCTACCCACCCACCCACACATCCACCCATCTGCCCATCCATCCATCCATCCATCCATCCATCCATCCATCCATCCATCCATCCATCCATCCATTCACCCATCCATCCACCCACCCACCCATCCCATAAATATTTATGTGGCCAGATTGCTTACAAATACTTTTTTTTTTTTTGCTTCTAGGAGTTCCGGTTTGAAACTGACCCACAAACCAGGCAGGATACCGACCTTGGTTATAGCGCACAAGTCTCTCTTGGCTGAGAAGGCAAGGTTCTCTTAAGCTGGCGGCTGTCAGCCTGCCTTTGGGAATAACGTGGGCTCTGGCTTTGGCTTGGGATCCGGCAGGCAGCCAGAGCCGTGGATTTCTAGGCTTTGGAAGCACGCGCTCTGCCCCGTTGGGTTTGGAATACTTTCCTCCGCGCAGGGCCAAGTCTTTGCAAGGCAAAGAGGGTGGATTTAGCCAGCACCTTCTCTGAGCACCTGGCCAGGCAGCCCCTACGGAGTGGCCACCTCCTCGGCGGCAATAATTCATCACAGACGGCTTCATAGGTGCACTTAAGAAGGGACGGATGATCTATTTTGTACACGCTCCTTAAAGGGATTCCATTTTAGCTCCAATTGTAGTTTTTACCTTTTTCAGGGGGAATTTATTGACACAGTGCCTAGCTCAGCCCGAGTTTTCGGCATTACCCTTTTGTCTGCAAGCGCACACAGCCGCGGCTTAATTTGTCATAGCCCTGGAGGTATCAGAACTAATGAGCTTTGTTTGAATAGACTTTTTCCACTTCATCTAGCACACTTTGGGGTAATCACTCAGTTTCTGTTTGCTTCTGATCCGAGGCATTGTGGGAAATATAAGAAAATAATGGTTAAAAAAGCAGTATAAATTGGGAACAGCCACATTTTCTGTAAAGCCCCGAAGATGTGATTTTTTTAATTTCACCACTTATTGAAGTATTGAGAGTCCTCTAAGTACAACCATTACAATATAATATCGGAGGGGGGGAGGAGAATCTGATAAAATGCTATTTTTCAATTAGCTGGGAGTTTCTACTTGGCCTTCTCCAAAGCAGCTCATAGCTAACAAATCTTTAAACAATTTGACCTCTTCAGGTTGGGAAGTGGACAGATAATAACCACCAGTGTGGAAGCGTGTGTGCCAGCGTCGAGGCTTAAAAAAAAAATCCGTCGCTGGCATCCCATACAGGAGCGGCTATTACTGGTCAGGCAATTGCATTTCCGCTTCAGTAAAACAGCCCCTCCCTGCGGTTTGGTTACACCGCCAAGCAGGTGGGAGAAAGGCACGAAGCTGACCTTGGGGGGTCCTGGCTGCAGGGGCCATGAAGGTGTGGCGTGGGGGCAGCTGCTGGTGACCTCCTTAAGCTGGATGTGATCTGCGCTAGCAGGGTTGAGGGCTGCCTGTAGGGTAGGTAGGCTGGGGCTTTAAGTGGGTTGAACCAGCTGTGTGTTGGTTTTACAGTCGGGGTTTTACAGACGGATGGCTGTGACATCGGAGGCAGGCTGGTTTGGGAGCAGTGCTGGCTGCCTTCTCTGGGCTCTGCTGGGTGTCTGTTCACACCGAGTCTGCTGAACTGGTGCTGGGTGGAGGTTCTCACGGAGTCCGCTGTCGCTGTGAGAGGGCCCACGATTGGTTTTCCTCCTTGCCTCCCTCCCTCCCTTTGACAGGCTCTAGAAATGTAACTTAGGCTGACCTCAAACTTGTGATCCTCCTGCCTCTGCCTGCCAAGTACTTGGATCACACACATGTTGCACCATGCCTAGATCACATTTTTTTTAATTTAAAAAATTATGTATGTATTTATTTATTTGGTTTGTATTTAATATTGAACAGAAGGCCTTGCACATGTTGAACAGGTAATTCATGACTGAGTTCCAGCTCCTCACTGGGAGATTCTAGGCAGCGGCTCTACCACTGAGTCATATCTTCAGCCCCTTACTGGGGGATTCTAGGCAGATACTCTACTACTAAGCCATGCCCCCAACCCCTCCCTGGGGAATTCTAGGCAGGTGCTCTACCACTGAGTCGTATCCCCAGTCCCTTACTGGGGGATTCTAGGCAGAGGCTCTACCACTGAGCCATATCCCCAGTCCCTTACTGGGGGATTCTAGGCAGGTTCTTCACCATTAAGCTGTATCTCCAGGTCACACCATGACTTTGTGGTGTTCACAGCCATTTTTATTCTGTATGGGGGCAGAAATCATTAGCTCCGTTTTTTTTTCCCCAAGCATTCTGGAAGCCAGAACCTTGAAGCCTTAGGTCTTTTGTACCTTGGTTGTAGGTGTGCAGCTAAATGGCATGGCTTGTCTCTGGTCCTCTTCCTCTCTATCCCACATTGGGGGGAACTGGCTTGGTGTTATGCTTGTGCGGGGTGGATATGCATCACCATTAGGCAGCTGCAGCAGCCTCTGCAGAGCCCTGGCCGTCCCTGTGCATGCTGGGAACCCAGGCTAAGGTCCGCAGGGTCGTCGTCGTTCTAGGGTGAGCGAGGAGATCTGCTGCTCTCCAGAGCCTGATCTCACATGAGTGAAGACGGGCAGGGCGTGGGGCCCAGGGGAGAGGGGCCTGGAGGAAGGAGAGGAGCCCTGAGGCTGAGAGTAGGTTTTTTTTAATGCCTCCTCCCCCCCCCCCAAAGCTTGTGGGAGGAATGGGTTCGTCAGGTGAGGCAGCGCTTGTGGGCAATCCACGGGACCCCGACCCCAGGGAGCCGTGGAGGGTTCTGAGAGGAGAGAATAAGGATCTGCTTGGCATCTAGTACCCGGAATGCAGAAGCTCAGCGAGGGGGGATGACCATTTAGAGGTGGAGACGAGGAGAAAGATGTCTGGGCTTGGCATTTCATCTGCGCTGTGGAGTGTCTGGAAGGGCGTCTCAGCTGCTGCTATGGGGCAAAGCCTCCTAAAAGCTTAGTGGCGGCTTAGGCACCATGGTCCCATGGCCAGCTTGGGGAATCTGTGACCTGGGCCAGTTAGCCATCCTCTGCTGGGCCGGGCTGGATACCCGCGGTTGGCTGGCAGGATGGTTGGGGTTATTTTGGCCTTACTTACTGGTCCAGGCATTGCCCAGAAGCCAGCTGGGCACCAGGACCCTCGTCGGCAGGGGCCACTAGCCTCTCATGTGGGACAACGAGTAGGCTGGCCAGTCATCACAGACTCCGCCTTTTCACTGCCTCAGCAGTTGGTGAGGCCTCTGGTTTCACTCCCTCTCTGCCCCGAATCTCAGAGGTTCTCCAGTGGTTGTTGCCGTTATTATTATCGGAACTGGCTATTTGTATAGTTTCTATTTTTAACAAAAAATATTCAAGGGCGGGGGGAAGTTCCACACCAGAAACTTTATTAAATTTCTTCTCAACACCAGTTCCAGTAGTGACCATGTTAAAAGGAGACAGACTACATGCACCTGCTGGTCCCAGGGCCCAGCATCCCCC